>NC_092728.1:110221696-110224199 GCF_047496885.1 Scyliorhinus torazame | reverse complement strand
GATGGTCAGTAATGGGGGTATGGTCAGTAATGGGGTATGGTCAGTAATGGGGGGATGGTCAGTAATGGTGATGATGGTCAGTAATGGGGATGATGTCAGTAATGGGGGATGGTCAGTAATGGGGGATGGGTCAGTAATGGGATGATGGTCAGTAATGGGGGAATGGTCAGTAATGGGGATGATGCCAGTAATGGGGATGATGGTCAGTAATGGGGGATGGTCAGTAATGGGGGTATGGTCAGTAATGGGGATGATAGCCAGTAATGGGGGATGGTCAGTAATGGGGGTATGGTTAGTAATGGGGGATGGTCAGTAATGGGGGTATGGTCAGTAATGGGGGTATGGTCAGTAATGGGGGTATGGTCAGTAATTGGGGGGTATGGTCAGTAATGGGGGATGGTCAGTAATGGGGATGATGGGTCAGTAATGGGGGGGATGGTCAGTAATGGGGGGATGGTCAGTAATGGGGGTACTGGTCAGTAATGGGGATGAATGGTCAGTAATGGGGGTATGGTCAGTAATGGGGGGATGGTCAGTAATGGGGGGATGGTCAGTAATGGGGGGATCATAGATTTCATTAGAATTTACAGTGAAGAAGGAGGCCATTCAGCCATCGAGTCTGCACCGGCTCTTGGAAAGAGCACCCCCTACCCAAGTCAATACCTCCACCCTATCCCATAACCCAGTGACCCCACCCAACACTAAGGGCAATTTTGGACACTAAGGGCAATTTATCACTGGCCAATCACCTAACCTGCACATCTTTGGACTGTGGGAGGAAACCGGAGCACCCGGAGGAAACCCACGCACACACAGGGAGGATGTGCAGACTCCGCACAGACAGTGACCCAAACCGGAATCGAACCTGGGACCCTGGAGCTGTGAAGCAATTGTGCTAACCACTATGCTATCATGCTGCCCAGTAATGAGGGGATGGCCAGTAATGGGGGGATGTTCAGGTGATGGTCAGTAAATGGGAAGGTCAGGAATGGGGGGGGGGGGGTGGCGGTCTGGTTTGTGATCCCAGGAATGGGAATTTGGGATTGTATTCACTGGATTTGCAGGGACAGCTCAGTGGACAAGCGGATGTGTTGGTTTCCTGTTCCTCTGCCTCCTGCCCCACAGCTGATTCTGCAAATGAAACAGTCCAATTCTTACATATGCCCGGCTGGGTGTTGCAGAAACCCCCAGACAGCAGGAGCGTTGTTTACGCGGCCGGCTGGGCTGTTTGTGACGCCCCATGTGGTAGCATAGCTGCTGTTTTTCGCATGTTTCCCACTTTGTCCTGGATCAGATTGCAGCACTCCTTCCACATTCCCGTGTCTCCAATCTTCCTGTTAATGAAAACCTTCAGCCAATCTGTCATAACCTCCGCCCTGCGTTTTGCGTTGAGGGTCTAGCCTTCCCAGAATCCTTAGGTGAGTACACTGAAGGGGTGGAGCTATCTCCAGCTTCTGGTATTTTAAATTTTTTTTTAATTTTTCCAATTAAGGGGCAATTTAGCGTGGCCAATCCACCTACCCTGCACGGCTTTGCGTTGTGGGGGTGAGACCCAAGCAGACACGGGGAGAACGTCCGAGAGCTGGCCGTGACGCACTCGCTTGGGAAGCACTGACTGCGCACACGGTTTGTAAATACAAATAAACTTCCATCTTCGCCTCACAGCCGGGTGTGGACTCCATCCTTTTTGACGGACGCAACACTCACGTTCTCCTTGTGAGTATTGTATTGGATATAAATGGACATGTGTTTGGATCGGTTCAACATCGCTCACAGCTCAACACAGGAAGTGCCCTTGGTGAGAATCCAGAGGTGGGAAACATCACAATAAAACACACACGGAACAAAATGCAGCTTCTTTGTGATGGAACGGGATCCTGGGCACTCTGAAATGTTTAAACTGTTTGTCAGTATTTTTATAAATGATTTCTTGATTAGAAGGTTGTGTAAATAGTTCTCAATTTAAATGTTTAAAAAAGCAGCATAATTTAATGGAAACCTGAGGTTTTTAATAAGGTTCATTTGGCAAGAACAGTGTGCATATGATTTATAACACCAGCTGTTCAGCTGCCCTTATCATCAAAGAGAAATTGGACAGAAAACAGGAACTCAGTCAGGACACTGAGCTAATCTGAGGGGCCACATGGGAAACGTACAGATTGAGAGCAGGTAAGAGTTTGGGATCTGCAGCCAGCACGAGCTGCTGAAGAATTGATCAGCAACGAGCATTCAGAGTGGCAGTGTGGGCAGTGTGGGGAGGCTACCACTGCGGCCATTAACCTGGCTGGGCAGAGGTGGCAGAGACAGTCAGTGCTGTACCCTCACAAGGCGGGCTGGCACTCAGTGCCACAAGGAGATGAACGGCAGCTCGGGTGAGTTACCACCTCTGTGCCCCTGGCATCACTGCCGCCCCTCACTCCTCACATCACGCCGCCAAAACCCACCTGCCCGTATCTCACACCCCGCCCTGCACCAAACCCCAACAGCTGTATGGTCCTCTTTG
>NC_092728.1:110211696-110214196 GCF_047496885.1 Scyliorhinus torazame | reverse complement strand
CACAGTCCAAAGACGTGCAGGTTAGGTGGATTGGTCATGAGAAATTGCCCTTAGTGTCCAAAAAAGGGTGGGAGGGGTTACTGGGTTATGGGGATAGGGTGGAAGTTAGGGCTTAAGCAGGTTGGTGCAGACCCGATGGGCCGAATGGCCTCCTTCTGCACTGTATGTTCTATGTTCTTTCATGATGGTGAAGGTTGCAGTGCTAACAAAGAACAACAAGTTATGTTTAATAAACAAGGTTAATTTATTACACTGCACTGAATTAGATTCGAACATATTGCTAAGGAGTTAGTTAACATAGAACATAGAAAAATACAGCACAGAACAGGCCCATCAGCCCACGATGTTGTGCCGAACCTTTGTCCTAGATTAATCATAGATTATCATTGAATTTACAGTGCAGAAGGAGGCCATTCGGCCCATTGAGTCTGCACCGGCTCTTGGAAAGAGCACCTACCCAAACTCAACACCTTCACCCAACACCAAGGGCAATTTTGGACATGAAGGGCAATTTAGTGACCCAGACAGTGACCCAAGCCGGAATCGAACCTGGGACCTTGGAGCTGTGAAGCAATTGTGCTATCCACAATGCTACCGTGCTGCCCTTAAGAACAAATAAATCTACACTATATCATTTTACCGTAATCCATGTACCTATCCAATAGCTGCTTGAAGGTCCCTAATGTTTCCGACTCAACTACTTCCACAGGCAGTGCATTCCATGCCCCCACTACTCTCTGGGTAAAGAACCTACCTCTGACATCCCTCCTATATCTTCCACCTTTCACCTTAAATTTATGTCCCCTTGTAATGGTTTGTTCCACCCGGGGAAAAAATCTCTGACTGTCTACTCTATCTATTCCCCTGATCATCTTATAAACCTCCATCAAGTCGCCCCTCATCCTTCTCCGTTCTAATGAGAAAAGGCCTACCACCCCCAACCTTTCCTCGTAAGACCTACTCTCCATTCCAGGCAGCATCCTGGTAAATCTCCTTTGCACCTTTTCCAAAGCTTCCACATCCTTCCTAAAATGAGGCGACCAGAACTGTACACAGTACTCCAAATGTGGCCTTACCAAAGTTTTGTACAGCTGTATCATCACCTCACGGCTCTTAAATTCAATCCCTCTGTTAATGAACGCTAGCACACCATAGGCCTTCTTCACAGCTCTATCCACTTGAGTGGCAACTTTCAAAGATGTATGAACATAGACCCCAAGATCTCTCTGCTCCTCCACATTGCCAAGAACTCTACCGTTAACCCTGTATTCCACATTCATATTTGTCCTTCCAAAATGGACAACCTCACACTTTTCAGGGTTAAACTTCATCTGCCACTTCTCAGCCCAGCTCTGCATCCTATCTATGTCTCTTTGCAGCCGACAACAGCCCTCCTTACTATCCACAACTCCACCAATCTTCGTATCGTCTGCAAATTTACTGACCCACCCTTCAACTCCCTCATCCAAGTCATTAATGAAAATCACAAACAGCAGAGGACCCAGAACTGATCCCTGCGGTACGCCACTGGTAACTGGGATCCAGGCTGAATATTTGCCATCCACCACCACTCTCTGACTTCTATCGGTTAGCCAGTTTGTTATCCAACTGGCCAAATTTCCCACTATCCCATGCCTCCTTACTTTCTGCAGAAGCCTACCATGGGGAACCTTATCAAATGCCTTACTAAAATCCATGTACACTACATCCACTGCTTTACCTTCATCCACATGCTTGGTCACCTCCTCAAAGAATTCAATAAGACTTGTAAGGCAAGACCTACCCCTCACAAATCCGTGCTGACTATTCCTAATCAAGCAGTGTCTTTCCAGATGTTCAGAAATCCTATCCTTCAATACCCTTTCCATTACTTTGCCTACCACCGAAGTAAGACTAACTGGCCTGTAATTCCCAGGGTTATCCCTAGTCCCTTTTTTGAACAGGGGCACGACATTCGTCACTCTCCAATCCCCTGGTACCACCCCTGTTGACAGTGAGGACGAAAAGATCATTGCCAACGGCTCTGCAATTTCATCTCTTGCTTCCCATAGAATCCTTGGATATATCCCGTCAGGCCCGGGGGACTTGTCTATCCTCAAGTTTTTCAAAATGCCCAACACATCTTCCTTCCTAACAAGTATTTCCTCGAGCTTACCAATCTGTTTCACACTGTCCTCTCCAAAAATATGGCCCCTCTCATTTGTAAATACAGAAGAAAAGTACTCGTTCAAGACCTCTCCTATCTCTTCAGACTCAATACACAATCTCCCGCTACTGTCCTTGATCGGACCTACCCTCGCTCTAGTCAAGTAAAGGATTCACGACAGATCGACACTATTCACTGTACTATCTAACACCTACTCTGTCGTGCTCTCTCCCACACTGTCCATCTCTCTCCCAGAAGTAAAGGAGGTGTGTGAGATTTATATGGTTGCTCTATAGCACCATCTAGTGACTAGAGTAGCAACATTACATTAACCCTTTATGAGCTTAACAATAA